>NC_056735.1:363093258-363095758 GCF_019279795.1 Protopterus annectens
TAAGAGTTCAATTGGCTGCCATTTCTAATTTCCATGTGGAAGAATGTGGGGCTCAGTTATGGCCCACAGACTTTGTAAAGCGCTTTAAACCAAGTCTTTCATATTAATTTACACCAATTAGATCTCCGGCCTCGTCACCTTGAGTCTAAACTTATTATTATCTAGTTGATGCTGCCCCTTGAACCAGCCTCCTCTTTGCCCATTAAAATTTTTGTCATGGAAGACTCTCTTTTAGTAGCCATTACATCCAAAGCTAGGTGAGTTTCTGAACTTCAAGCTCTCTCCATTCAACACCCTTATTTGATCTTTTCACTCTGACAGAGTTTCTCTTCGCACAAATTCATCCTTCCTTCCTAAAAGTTTGTTCTATTAACAATATTAACCAGTCCATTGAATTTTACCCACTTTCCTTCAAAAATCACTCCAACAACATGGAGTATATGTTGCACAAATTAGATGCCCACAGACAACTAAGGTCTTACTTGGATAGAACAAAAGATCACAGGAAATCTGATCAACTTTTTGTAGCCTTTTTGCTGATAACAGAAAAGGAGTAATGATTCTAAAAGAACTCTTTCTAAGTGGCTAACTGATTGTATCATCTATGTCTATGATTCTACAGATCAAACTCTTTTGCACAAAACCCAAAGGACATTCCACAAGGTCAGTGTCTACATCCCTGGCTCATGCAGCTCGCCTACCACTAGATGCTATTTGTCGCGGCTGCTACTTGGTCTAAACCACATACATTCATTTCTCATTATAAGGTAGACAAGGTTTCTAGGGACAGGGGCAACCTTTGGTTCCACTGTGCTCAAGAGCGTCCTTCCGTGAGTTCCTCAGGAACAAGGAGCTAGGGGCGCTACCATGTGTAGAACAAGCGGCGAGATTGAACACTATCACATATAGAAGTTATGTCCTTACCATAGCGTTCCATGTGGGCGTTCATCTCGCCTTTGTTATTCCCACCCTCCACCCTTAGGAAGAGCGTTCAGTTTGGTGCCTGGTCTGGGGCATTCTGCTTCTGCATTGCAGTTGTTGTATATATAGTTGACATGTATACATATATATAGATGTATATATATATAGACTCTTACTTTCTGTGCATATGTGATATTGGCATGAGTGTTTCTCTCTCTGACTGCTGGTTTGCTTGCAAACTAGATCTGAGGTAAAGGCAGAGGGGGATTGTGGGTATTAGGTTGTCTCGAGCTTCTTCTCGATGCAGAGCTTGCAAGCGGCGACACGGGAGCCGAGGATCGGCTCCGAACCCATGTGTAAGAACAAAGGCGAGATGAACACTCCACATGGAACGTTATGGTAAGGACATAACTTCTATTTTTAGGTTAATAGACTTATAACAATACATTGCACTGCTCAGCATAACTGTGCTGCATATGCAGTATGTTTAGGTTTGTTATCCTTCACCACTGGTTCATATTTATACATTAATATTCATGAGCTTTGTTATTGTTTTATATTTCTTGTACCTTGACATTTGATCCATTCTGATGAAGTTCTGATACTGAATTAAAGAACGAAAGCTTAAGGAACCACAGTGGATTGCAATTTATTTATTTATTTATTTTAAATTTGTTTTTCTAGCAGCAGAAGTTGTTATATGCATTTATTAATCCTACTTTAAGTATTTCAGTAGAAATTAGCATATATATATATATATATATATATATATATATATATCCAAAAAACTTCGTAAAAATCAGAATTATCCAATAGCAATGTCGAAAAAACACACTGAGAGCCAGTAATTGGCGCTTTCATCCAATTTAATATGTTGGACTTCTTCAGAATAACATACAATTACAATACAATCCTGTATATATAACCAAAGTAATGGTGAAATGACAAGTCATACTGTAGACCAATTAGGAAATATAACACATGAATTATGTAATAAGAATCCTGTTGAAGCAAGACATTCCACTAACTGAATTATGTATAATGTATTTAGAACCCTGTTCATAAGTAAACAAAGCCTACCACTAGTAAATGTGTAGTTAGTTGTGCCATTTCAAAAAACATTTAATGTTTAAACTTTCATTTAGTCCAGGTGGAGCATTAGCATTTTAACCTTAGTTGCCATCTTAATTCTTTAACCTCCAATAAAAGTATTTCTATCCCACAAAACATATGAACATAATCAAGCACAATGAATTTAAATCCTGTAGACAAAGGACATATATGACTGTGTTTAGCTAGGGCATTACTAAAATCACATTTTCTTATAGCACAATGCTCCTTGATTCTTGTAGACAGCTTGCGTATTGTTTTACCAATATAAAAATACTGAACACAATGTGCAGATAGCTGCATAAACAACATTGTCTGAATTGCAGTCAAAATATGTAGTATAATGTATTTTAAAATTATTATGTTTAAGCATTATGATGAGGCACCTGTAAGAATATTCTTACAGGCAACGCATTTTCACAAGTAAACATCCTTTATTACTGTGAATGACAGGGGGGGTGTAACAATA